>NW_020837975.1:976481-977630 GCF_003676395.1 Aethalodelphis obliquidens | reverse complement strand
ATATATATATATATATATACCTCAGTTCTCTCCCCTCTTGGGTGAATAATTCCAAGACATGCATTCTACACTACCTCTCCAAGTTTCTCCATGTGTGAGTTCTCATTGCCAGTGTTGGCTGGTTTAATGATTCACACTTTAGTGGCTCACTTCCCTTCCTTGTCCTAGGTCCCCATTCCTCTGCCAGGGTTTCCTCCTCTTCCCATGTAAACCACTTGCACTTGAATCCTTGTCTCAAGATCTTCTTCTGGGGGAACCCAAACCAAATCAGCAAAAAGTTGGCAAATAAACAGTAAGGACTGACTTAGGAGAGGTGCAAAATTTGACAATTTGTAAGTAGTTATTTGCCAGAAGAGAGCTTTTTCAGATGTCAATTTTTAAGGCTAGTGTTGAACTGTAAACTATTCAAGTGAGTAAGTGGGGAGGAAGTGGTGGAAACACAATAGAGCAGGGGTTCCCAACCCCGGGGCTATGGACTGATACTGGTCCATGACCTGTTAGGAACCTGGCTGCACAGCAGTGGGTGAGCGGCAAGCAAGCAAGTGAAGCTTCATCTGTATTTACAGCCACTCCGCATTGCTCGCATTACCTCCTGAGCTCTGCCTCCTGTCAGATCAGTGGTGGCATTAGGTTCTCATAGGAGCGTGACCCCTACTGTGAACTGTGCATGCAAGGGATCTAGGTTGTGCGCTCCTTATGAGAATCTAATGCCTAATGATCGGAGGTGGAGCTGAGGCGGTGATGCTAGCACTAGGGAGTGGCTTCAAATACAGATTATCATTAGCAGAGAGGTTTGACTGCCCAGAGACCATAATAAATCAATTGCTTGCAGACTCATATCAAAACCCTATCAATGAGTGGCAAGTGAAAACAAGCTCAGGTTTCCCACTGATTCTGCATTATGGTGAGTTGTATAATTATTTCATTATATATTACAATGTAATAATAATAGAAATAAAGTGCACAATAAATGTAATGCACTTGAATCATCCTGAAACCATCCCCAACCCCCACCCCGCCCCAGTCCATGGAAAAATTGTCTTCTATGAAACCGGTTCCTGGTGCCAAAAGCATTGGGGACTGCTGCAATAGAGGATATCTTGGAATGTGGGGCTCGAGGGACATTGTTCCAGCTAATGATTAAGAACT